>NW_027120993.1:0-19058 GCF_030686945.1 Centruroides vittatus | reverse complement strand
GCGATCACACGATATGAGTATTGAAAACATTGTATAATTCTTTTCAAATTTTTAATAATCCATTCAAAAATTTTAAATGATGGTTTTTTACATATTCACAAATATTTATTTGCCCGGCTGTTATCTAAATTCATTTAAAATTTGTACAAATACATTTTGTACGTTTCACAATTTACGTTCATTTCCAGGTAAATGAATCTGAAGAAAACAAACAGAACTTACGTCAATATCCTTGCAACTTTTCTGTGTGACGTTTATGTCACTGATCCAGTTCTAGTTTGATTTATGAGTTGTTCTTCATGAACAGCTTTTGGAATGTTTAAACACACTGCATAAAAGTAGTATTTTTGATAATCACAATGACCAAAAAGTTTGTATAAAAAGAAAACTTTACATTTGTTCCCTAAATGTTTAGCAAATTTGTAATTGTAGCCAGAATCTATTATAAGCAGCGAGGAAAATGTTCGTATGCGAAATAGTCTTACAGCAGCTTATATAGTTTATCTAAATGCTTTATTTCACATATATTTTTTTGTAAATATGTTTTTTTTTAAATAAAATCATTTGTACATCTTGTAAGTAGAATGCAGTATTCTGTGATGAAGTTTAGACTGGAACAGATTACCGCTTACTGAGAGATGATCTTCGATCATCATGTGACCTAATTCTATCGCAAGAAAGCGTTATAAAAACAATTTTATTTTTTTATCCGAGCGGTATTTTATAATTTGGAATAAGTAAATGTTACAATAAACATTTTAAAATTTTTCGAAATTCGATTAATTTAGAAATTACATCTTTAAACCGCCACGCTGTAAATCTTTCGTACAATAAGTAATTAGTTATTGATACTTCTATGAAAACTAATTATCGCGCCTGCTTATCCTGCGCAACTGGCTGAGTGAGTGTTCCACTTATGGTAGAGTGACGTCATTACTATAACTAAAACAGTAAAATAAAAATGTAAAAATTACTTTATTTGTAAAAAAATCAAAAATTATAATTAAAAAAATTACAATCTTAATCCGACAATGAAAAAAACCGTAAAACACACGAATCTTGTATCTAAAATATTACAATATATACATGGACAAAAGTTATAATTAATCCTAAAAAACAATATTTTTCACAAAATGTCAGATAATTGTTATGAATGAAAGCTGTAATAGAATTTTTGCTTAAAATAAAATTAGTAAAATTTTTAAATCATTAAACAATAAATGCAATAAAGATTTAAATATAAAATTGTTTAAAACTTAGATAAAATTGTTTTTATTAATAAATCGCTGTAAGAAAATTATTGAATAAAATAAATGAAAATAATTATAAAAGTAAAAAATATTAAATAAAATCTAGAAAATTCAAATTTATATTAAAAAATAATAATATATATAATAAAATCTGAAATATATAATATATCTAAAATAATAAATATTGTGTAGAAATACTTATCCTCGAATCTTCCACTCGTATTCTCTGAAATTATTTGTATATATGTAAATGTAACATTTACTGTTTATATAATAGTGTAGAAAAAATAACTTGACAAAAGTATACATATACCAGAAATTTTCATTTGTATGGTAAATTTCTATGCAAGGTCTTATACATAAGGGAACGCCACTCTGTTTACAGTAATATGTTGATTCTTTTTTAGTTCCTTTTTGAAACAAACGATGCATCTCATTGCTGCTAGCTTTTCGTACTTGTCGGTGAATTCTTTCTCAGAAAATGCCTGTCCAGGAGTCTGTTTGGGGTAATTTTTTTATGTGTTCTCTTGTAAGGACTAGTTTCGTAACTCCACCGAAGTACTTCTCTGTAAGTTGGTCTACAAGCTGCAACCGGAAGTTTAGTTAAGAAAGCGTTCTTGTAAAATTATGCGTATTGGAATATATAAATATATAGTAAGTTACAATATATAACGCATCAAAGCGATTAAAATGCAAACATATTTATTTCCACACGTTTTATACAGGATAAAAGAATGGAAGAATGTAATGTCCAGCAGGTTACAAAACATTATTTGATAATATTTTTTATTCGATTCCTTGCAATCTAGTATGTTGTAATACGATGGTCCGCTAGATCTCTTCCCCCCATTCCTTTACTGTACTCCACACAAACAAGTGGCTTTAATTTTTCTATTTCACCTTATAATTCAAAAATACGTAGATTTTAAACTTAGCTAATGTAAAATTACTTTCTGAATATAAGAATAGACTTACTTCTGGTTTGTATTGGGACAACTTCAGCACCATGTAGGGTCGATAGCATACATACTTCTTTCTTATCCTGCCACTTCAACGTCATGAACTTTATTCTGTAATGAATATAATAAAATTTTCTTTTTTGAATTTTTTGTTTTAATGTCTTCTGGGCAGACTCCTTTCTGTTATTTCTGCGTACGACGACCGCATCTGTCTTAAAATCAACTAACAAATCAAAAAGTACAAGAGAAGTGTAATAGTTGTCTAAAATAGCATATAGCCTTTATTTATAATTGATCTATCAAAGATGACACTATTTTTGTTGATTTGAGCTGATTTGATATATATAATCCTTGGACGTTGTTTTTTAACTCGGTTTCGCTTCCTGTATACATTATTATGTCATATACATAACCGGTGGATAACTCGCAAAGTTGAAATGATTCCATCCCGTAACGGGCTTTTTTTTGGGGATGTACACTTCCACTGTAATCTTCCTTTCCATAACAATAAGTTTCGTAAATGCTTATGTTTTGTACCAAGAGTGTACGCTGATTGTCATTTCTGAACTAAATAATCAAACACAGGTTTTAATTTGCACAGCCGTTTCTTTGTTGCTGTTGTGTCAAAAAGTGTATTATCATTAAAATGTATAAATTTTCTCAGTAGATAAAATCGATTTTTTGTCATTTTTCGAAAAAAAGGGCGTTTGTAAGATTCGATGTCTGCAAAAAAATGATAAATTGGTGTGTTTCTGTAATATTCCCTGTAAAATTATTAAGCCAAAATAAACTTAATTTCTTTGTGTTGGTTTCATTCCATTCCATATAAAACATTATAAGTTAATATTTATTAATTATGTAGATTTTATATATTTGATATATACCTGATCTCTGCTTCTACGTCTCATAAGTGATGATTTCTTTTCTCTCAAGTAGATTGTTCGGCGAACAAATTTGTTTGATGATTATGTGTTTATTAAGCTCATCATTGAAAAAATATTCAAATATCTGGAGTGCAGTTGGTTTGTCGCCGAAATCAACAAGCAATTTTTCTAAAATTGTAGAAAATGTTTTGCATAGACCTATATAATATTCTGACGTACATTTTTCTATTATATTATATTTAAAATATATTAAACTTTATATCATCACTTTTTGTTTTATGTGGTGATAAGCAGTATATACTATATATATATTTGACTTGTCTGAAATTAAATTTCTATTCGTACCTTCTGAAAAAGTGGAAAAAGCTTTTCTTCCTCTATTATTTGGTATCCACGTCTTACTTCCGAACGTATAATAGTTTGTTTCCTTTTCGTATTCACTAGATGATCTCACTCCTAGTCTTTTTTTATGTTGTCCTTCTTCTTCCTCCTCTATTTGTTGTCAGAAAACTACCAATTAGCAACTCACGGATATCTGATATCTGTAGCTGTTTTTCGGAGCTTGGCCCAGCAATTGCGGATGGATTCATATTACAAATTGCTTGAGAACAAGTAAGAAATAGAAGGAACTAAAGAATAAGCGTTCTTTACTACTGTCTGTAAGCCAATCAGCTTGGAGGACTGTTTAAACTTACCAATAAGGCGAAAGCTGACATGGGGGCGTTTTGGAATATTCCTAGAGTTTAGAATAAATTAAATTCTAATTTATAAATGTAATCTATAATTATCTATCCAAAACTTTAATATCCCATTTTGAATAAATTTTAAATTTGTTATAAATATATATAATACATAAATTTATTATAATAGTTTGACTGAAAACAACACATTGTATTCTTAGACGAACGAACCATCTGTAAAATTTTAATATATTAGTAAGAATGATTAAATAGTAATATTGCCTAAACGTTCAGAGGTTTTAAATTTTTTAATTAATTATTGAAAAGCAGAAACATCTTTATGTGTATAATGCAATAATTACAAATTCGTCTTTCCTAGTTTTGGGATATAATGCATAAATGCAATAAGCGAGAGTGAGCTTTTTCTTTCACAATTTTACTAGTTCATAAAAACCTATTCAACGTTTGGTTAAAAGATAGAAATTTTAAATAAAAATCTATTTATAAATAACTATCGAGTATAGTATACTTACAGTACGTATAAAACAATTATTTATCACAGTTATAATAAATTATTTTTTGAATTAAATCAATTATTAAATTGACACA
The DNA here is from genome assembly GCF_030686945.1 of Centruroides vittatus. NCBI lineage: Eukaryota > Metazoa > Arthropoda > Arachnida > Scorpiones > Buthidae > Centruroides > Centruroides vittatus. Next base: position 14,676 of record NW_027120993.1, on the reverse strand, counting down.
GCATGTACTGTACATACATACATATATATATTGTATATATTTAAATATTTAAAGTAATTCATTATACATATATACTTATTAAATGCAGAAAATTCTCATTTTAAGTAAATAAAGATAATAAAGTTCAGATAGTAATTTTATCTATCTAGTAACATGTTTGGTATTTCTGTTCTTTCAATTATCATTAGAATATCAATATTTTACTTCCAAGTTTTTACATTATATTATATCACAAATTTTTAAAAGTTAGTACCAATAAATAATTGTATTAATTAACTTAATCCTGTCGGAACGTGTCTACCGCAGATAAGGCATTATTCGATTTTTAATTAGTTCGTGTAAAAATTCTGTGTGAAAAATCCGAAAAAATTATTAACCTGTCTAATTTTTCTTCAATTTTAGATTGCGCAATTCAGTTATTGCTTAAAGCGTTCCGTTATTTTTATTTCATTATCGGTGTCAAATCGACACTATAGCGCGCGTTATCTCGGATTTTAATTTTCAAATTTCCTGCTAGTCGTTTACTAAAAACAGCTGCAGGGTGAAGCATACGCCCGTGCTTTTTCGCTTATAATCGCGTTATTTTGAAGAAAATAAATTTTAAAAAACTGAAATTTGACTGAAAAAAATTTATTTTCTTTAATTGGTATTTTTAATTTTTTTATAAAGGTTTATGACACTTTCACAACATTTACCTGAGTTGAAGTAAACAATTTGTTAGCCATTTGAACCTCACCTGACAGAGTGGGGAGTTTTTTAAAAACAAAGTAATAAAGCCATTAGCATTTTGTTGTTTTTAACAGTTGAGTGTTAGCAAGTTTGTTATTTTCGCTGAAAAAAATAAAACAAGCTTTATTACTCTGTAGTTAAAAAATAATAAAATCCCGTGAAATTTAACAAATCTGATGTCAGTAAATGAAATTATTTATAGTGAATTGATATTTAATAAGTTTAATTTTTTATTTAGAAATCAAATTAGAAAAAATATAAATAAAAATTTTATTTTTTATTCCAACAAATATTTTATACTGTTAGTAGAGAAACGTACAAATCGAGGATGTAATCGTAGTCAAGCACATACTGTATATCAGTAGAAATATAAAAATTGCATTAATTTGCTTTATATATCTTACTGTTACAATGCCTCAAGTGGACTTTTAAAAGTATAGACAGATGTAAAACATTTTAGTATTTTATAAACATATTTTTTTTATTATATTTTCGTACAGTACTTTTTTAAGATACAGTCAGTAATATATATTATTCCTATATAAATTTATTAATTATCATAAACATACTCTATCAAAAATTACATTAAAATAACACTCTCTAGTTAACGTCTGAAATAAAAAAGTAATTGAAATCGAATCCCGCCGCCATCTTAAATAACGCGCGACAGTAATTAATTGATTCTGAGCGCGTCGCGTTGCATCAATTTAAATAATTTATAAAAATTAAAATAATAAATATGTTTCCAAAATAATTGGCTATATCTGTTCGCAATAGTACGGTAAAACACACTGTGCTTACAGTTTAGCATTTCCTGTAACATTTAATAAAATTTTTGATTTTTTTTATATATATAAAAATCGAAAAAAACGTAAATGCGTAAAACTTAATTAAAAACATATTTTCAACTTCAGAATATAAAATAAATATGAAGATTCATAAAAAAACAGTAATAAATAAAATTGAGAAAAAAAATAAAACTTCCAAGGTAAGGTAATTTCTGTAGTAAAAAGTGAAGTAAGCGATCATGTGACGCCCGTCTGCTCATCTTCTGTAACCAAAACATACAAAATTAGAATATAAGCCTAACCAGTAAAAGTGAAAGCAAACATCAGCCCGTGTGTAAGACAATGAACTTGAACAAGAGCAAAGATGAAACACAACACTTTGTAATTTATGCTAATTGCCTTCTAATATTAAAAGAATTAAAATCTTAAATAAATTATAGTAAAATTAAAATTTTTCAAATGAGTTCGTTTACAACATACTACTAAACTGAACTAAAATAAAAATACTTGTTTTCGACTAAAGCCATCAATGCTTTTCACTGGTGATGACATTTTATAAACAACAATTATTACTTTAGACGTGTTTTGTTATTTCCTCATCATAAAATAGCCATTTTTTTCTATTACATATTTTTAAATAGTAACAAATAAATAATAAATAAATTATCATATTTATTTATTAAGTACATTTGGAAACGTCAGAGACGATCGTATTTCAACTTCTGACAACAGAAAATAAATGATCCCGAATAAAATAACAACTAAATATAAAAGACATAATAAAAATTACGATATAGATATGGTTCCACAGGTTGTATGTGAGCTGCTATACGGTAAAAAAAAAAAGATTTTTCTGAGAGAGAAAGACGAAAATATGGGATAAAGAAGCATGATGTATTGCGGGTTCTTACAGTTAGGATGCGAAGACCTAACCAATAGTTTGAAATTAAATCATTGAAGTATTTAAAGCAGAGAATGCGATCAAAATATTTTAAGCGATCAGAAAGATTAGGAAGACCAAGGCAAACTTTTGCTATTTTCGTGGTTGTCAGTAAAAAAGTAAATTGCAAAATTTATCTAATTCAGATTGTATTTTTTTGAAGCAGATAAGGAGCAGCCATAGCCCAGAAAGGTGAACAATAATCGACTATTGACTGAAAATTAGTAAAGAAAATTGTTCTGAATACGGCCTTTAGAAAAATATTTTTGCAAAAACGCCACATAAAGCCACGTCTAATGGCAAGGGATTTAATAATGTAAAAAATATAATCGTGAAATATTAACTTTCATCAAATATGATACCAAGGTTGCAATGAAACTGAACATAGTATATTTAAAAAGATCGATAAATATGGAAGGGTGGTAGGGATTGCGAAGTATAGAAAAGCACATAATAAGTTTTATGGATGTTGATTTTTAAATTATAGCTGGCAAAAGCAGAATGCAGAGAATTGATAATAACCTGAAGGAAAAAGGGATCATAAGATAAAATCTTAATGTCATCGGCATAGAAAATAATTTACAAAATGCATTTTTAATTGACTAATTTATAAGAGCTGTCCATAAATATATAACACACTGGAAGTAAAGGATAGAGGTGGTTATGAAAAATCAGAGAAAAGTCAGACAGGGATCAAAGGAGTGATTGAACTTCAATGGACGTTCGTTTATTTGATTAAATTTTATACAGTTGACGCATTTCATTATTTATATAGTGATAAAGCTTTTTCCGAATTAATTGAGTTTTCTTGGATGTCGAAAACGGTAAAGAGTTAAGCCCTATTATTCCCTATGTAGATCTGTCAATGCAACTGACCAGCATCAAAGTAGTAATTACAGTGTCTCATGGCAGCCATACCTGTCTACACCTGAAAAAACTAATTACATGTAAAGAATCCTACTAAATACCAAAAATATGTAATTGAAGTAAAATATTAACAATACAAATTCTCACACATTTATGCTTTAAAAAATTATAACAAGATATTTCTGTTTAAAAAATTGCAATGTAATACTGGTATAATGTATAAGTAGTATATACATGATAAACTCTGAGATAATTTTGTAAAAGTTTAACACTTTATAACTTTTATCCTAGTATTTCTCTTGATTTCGCAGGAAAAACAGCGACCAGGAGCTAAAAATCAACAAATTTCGCAATAATCAATATATCGCGCTGAGCGTTTCTGAGATATTTTGTATCCAAAAGCTCTCCTACCCATCAAAACCACACCCATTTTTGATGCCCCTTCGGTTATACTTTCCTCGTGATTTAAACGAGAGGTTTTGAAATATTTTAACATTTTTTATATATAAGAAAACTAATATTTTTTTAATATAGCTTTTTAATATGGTTTAAAATACAGACTTCGAAAAACAATTTTAGATTCCAAAAAATATAAATTACCCTTTCCCTGCCGTCTGCCACGCCCCCTTATTTTGTAAAACGGCCAAGGTCAAAATAGGTAAATCAGGCAATATTATTTTAAAAATTCACCAAAAATTAAATTATTATTTGATTCATATGAAAAAAATCACATATATTTATCAATATAGTTAGTTTTAAATACGACATTTTTCAATAAAGTTTGTTTGAAAAATTTATGAGAAAAAAAAATAATATATGATAATTGACATTCAAACTTGAAAATTTGTTACTTTTTGTCAAAATTAACATTGTCTGGTTACTTTATTCTTATTGTCACTGAGCCAGAATGACGTAGAATATTGTTCTGTACAGTTTGATATTACATTTATGCACGTACGTTTATTCGTTGTGAAATTATCGCACATTATATCAAACATTTGTTTGAAATCTGAACTTTATTCTGCTTTCATCTAACATAATTAACTAATATACTTTATTCATTTCATATCAAACAAGACTATATATTTTTGTAATAAACATACGATTACCAATAGCAATAGATGTAACATTTGCTAATATTTTAGATTTAAAAAAAAATTAAAAATTAAAAATTAAAAAAAATATATAAAATATCAGAACTGAAGGTCATAACTTAAATATTTACGATATATTAACATATTATAGCTGAATAACTTATTATAGCATAATCCTTATTATAGCAATATTATTGCATGAATATGCTAAAAATAAAATAAAAAATTATCAGAAAATGAAAAATTAAGAAAAAATAACCGATAATTAAAATTTTTTAAGTCGACAAAACACCACCTGGACAAAAATATGTAGAATGAACGATAAACAAGACGATGCCGTCAAGTGCTGACATCTGTTGTCGATAAATTTTATAAAAATCGATTGTTAACAGGGTAACGATCAATCGGTACCCTGGCCGTTTTGCTAAACGAATAGGGTAACGATAGACGTACGTACCGCTGGCCGGCGAAGGGTTAAATAAACCGATCATTACAGTTTTAATTTTATAAAAGAACTAAATTTATTAGTGTTTTCATAATTGCATTTTTTTTTTTCTGAAAATTATATTCATATCTGACAGCAAAATATTTTGTGGAGCCATCTTTTGACAAAAATATTAAATTGTGATTAAATAAATTGACTGCTTGTCTGGCGACTAGTTTTTTATGTTTGGTGATAAGTTTTTTATGTGGCGATGGTTTTTTTTTAAATTGGAATAAAGAACAAGGCTCTCTTTTATTGGAATAAAGAACAAGACTTTCTTTCATTGGAATAAAGATCGAGACTCTCTAATGTTCAGACGATGATTAAATAATCGGTTAGACACAACGGATAAATTTATAATTGAACAAAAGTTATAGATTGTTCGACAAGGTAAGATATTACTTTTTTCTCTTGGAAAAATTAGCGTTATTTTATGACTAAGATTGAGTTAGTATCTATTTTCCTAAAGAAGTTTTAAATACTTTTTCCCGATAATGTTGCGAGTGTAAATAATTAAATAATCACAACAACTTTCTCTCTCTCTCTTTTATTGGTAAAATAGAGACTACAATAATGATAATAAAAATGGTTACATTTTCATTTAAGATTTAAAAATAAGCATTACAATAAAATGAATACATTTCTTCATTTAAAAAATAAGCGTGACAAATAATAATAAAATGATTACATTTCTTCATTTACACGAATAATATTAAAAATATCAATAAAAAAGTATTAAAAAATGTCTATGAAGATATAGAATAATGACCATAAGATAAAGTATCTATTCCATTACTTAAAATATATTTCTTATCATAAAAAGCAGAAAGTGAGATTTTATTTTGAAATTGGGTCGTGATCACATGATTTTTACTAATTATTTGTGATTGACTATGACGATGTTGTTGTTTTTTTAATAAAGTTGACTTATATAGATCATGATAAAAAGTTGATTTAACAACTGATTTATTTATACCTTTTGCTGTTTTTTTCTCATAGTATTCTCCAGAAATCGAATACATTTTAGCTTTTAAACCTACAAATTCTGATATTACTTTCGATTTAGCTTCATCTTTGAAAAATCCTAATTTGTTTTTATTTTTTTCACTGTATAATGGATGATCTAGAGGATAGTTGCTAAAATCAAATATGTCAGGAAGATTGTTTTTAAAATCGAGATAAATATCGTTGGTAAATATCTCTAAAATTAGCGAATCGGTGTCCGTGTACAAGAGATTAACATTATTTTTATAGTAATTTTTGAAAACATTGTAATATGTTTTATACATGTGTAGCTTACTCGATTCTAGCACACAAAAACCTATATATAGTGGTTTATTGAGCAGTAAATTTGATCTCTTTAATCTGAAAACGGCACAATCTTCATTGATTATTTGAAAATTTTCTAGTGCCGGATCGTTCAGATATTTTTTACATTGATCTTTATTCAATCCAGCTTTTAAATTAATTTGTTTACGAACATTTTGCATACATTTTCCATAGAAACTATTATTCATTAATTTAAAAAAATTTTTGTCAAATTCACTTTTGCTAGCTTTTCTTTTTTCATTGTTAAAAAAAATATATGGACTTAAGTATGGTGCTTGTTTAAAAGAAAGAATTCTATGGATTTTTTTTAAAATTAAACCTTTCTCTAGATAAAATTTTAAGTTTTCATAATATGTAATATAGTGCGATTTATCTTTTAAAGTGGGAACCAATTTTTTGATATTACTGTTAAATTTTAGATTTAAAGAAGATAAAAGCGATTTTTGATAGGTAGATAAATCTTCAAATTCTACTTTTTCATGGTTTACAGCTAAAGGTAAATCGTTATGAAGGTTATGAAGCGAAACTGGATACTCTAAATCTACTTCGAGTATGTATCCTATTTCGGATTCTGAAGAAACATTTTTAACATTAAATTCATCAATTTCGGATTGTCGTAACCAACGAAACTCCGAATATGGGAGATATTGAACCATACTTAATCCATATAGATTATTGCTATCAATTATCACTATATAACTATGAGGTTTCGAATTATCGTAAGTTTGCGATAAGTAAGGATTGTTCGCCTTAGAATATCTTTTTCCGACTAATGACACCCCGCCGCGAATTGCGGATTCGATATACAGATACATATCTAAATCAGTAAATAGATCTAGTTCTATTTTAGCCATTTTTAATCCAGCGATAAATGTAAGATTTGGAGAAGTTAAAAAATGAATTGGATCAAGACCGTAATACTTTAATGATAAATTACGAAAATTTGTAAAAACATCTGCAAGTAAAATTGTATCAGTAAATTGATATAAACGCAAATAATCTAAAAATTTTGTACAGTTAAATGCTTTCCATACAAGATGAGCTAAATCATATTCTTCTGAGCTTATATGACTTCTAGTCAAATCGTTGTAAAACGATTTCTTATCCGGTAAAGATTTATTATTTAATTTTAAAGAATCATTGAACCAACTATAGGGGAAAATACCCTTTTTTTCAATAGATACCTATTTTTATTACTGGAAAAAAATTGATTAAAGATCGGAAATTCGTAGTTTGACTTTACTAAATTATCAACTAAATTTGCTAAAGAAAAATTTAAAAAATTGTAACTGTCCAAAAATTTATAGCAATCTAAAGTATATGTAGTATATTTTTCCATATTGACAGGAATAATTTTAAGAGAGGATATATACTTTTTAGAAATATCTTTTAAAATTAGATGTGAATCGTAACCGGAAAAATTGTGTAGAACAACAGGGATAAAGGGTTTTAGGTTTAAGTTCAAATTACACGCCTGGCAAAGGATCTGACGATAATTACCGTTTAAGTGATTATGGTCAATTACGCTCACATCATTAGGGGAAAACTTTCTTCCACAAATATTACATTTATCTCGATTAATAGAATTTGGAATTGTACGATGATCTAATGGAATATTTAGTTTTATTTCTTTAATAAGGCGTTCTGATAGATCTTTTAGTCTAGCTAGAAAATTATCTATAACATTATCTCCACAATAAAATTTAGAATAGATAATTGTATCGTTTTTACCCAAAACAATCATTGCATAACAAATTGGTTTATGAATTTGCGTAACAGTACTAAAACTAGTATCGGTCGATTGCATAGCATTAGAAACTGTTTCTGTTAAACATTCAAAGTCACAAAATACGATTATTGGATGTTTAAGCATCTTAAAATAATCACTAAATTTAAGAATAGAATTTTCGACTTTAGGAACTGATAGTCCTTTGAATATGTGAGATCCCGGGGAGGTAAGAGTTTGTCGTAACCTCTTTTACCTGCGTCTCACTTGTCAAGGATGGCTGTTACGTCGACGGCGCGTTACGCGTTACGCGAGTGGAGGAGGAGGAAGGATGGGGTCGACGATAAGGCGAAGCCGACAGTCAAGAAAGACACCATTTTATAACAAAAACAAGATTTAATAAAGCTAAACGAACTAAAGTACACTTCTACCCTCGTATACAAAAAGGGGCCGGAGAGAGAGAGTTTACAATTATTTTTCATACCTCTTAACAAGTCCGTAATAGACGGAATCAGAAGTGACGATAAAGTTTGGCTGATGGAGAATCCGGTAATGGGCCGATGGCACGTAGAGCTTGTTTTTCGTAGGCAGGGCAGTGGCACTTAAAGAACTTAGAAACTTTTTGAGAGTCCGGCGGATGGCGTAGTGCACGTCGTAAAAGCGAGACGAAGGAGCCCCTTAGGGGGGGAAGGAAGCGTCTTTTATAAGTTTTTGATGGGAAAACTTGTCACGTGATCGAAAACGAATCACTATTAGGGCCAGAGGTGTTCCCGGGATATTAAATAAACGACTAGTTCGGACGCTAACTATAAACCATCGTGCAAGATGATCTACCTGCTCCGAAGGAATAACGGTTTGTTGATAGTTAGGGGACAATCGTTGCCATTCGAGGGTCAACAATTTCCCGGGTATGGAATGTTGTTGATTAAGTCGTTTATAACTGGAGTGAACAAATTCAGAAATTTCTAGGTTTTTAACTTCCAGATTTCACATTCACTCCATGCTTTCTTTAAAATCATCACTTAGTTAGTGTGATTTTAAAAGATTTGATTCATAAGCAGGGGGTTAGAGGTATGTTTACAATTTAGATTGATATATTACTCTCTCTCGGAAAGGATTAGGTTAATAGGTGACATCATTGCGATAATACATAATATCAAAGTTGTTTACAAAATATATATCCCGACGCGTTTTAGACGCGTGACAATATTTATTACTCGAGGTTAGGAGAGGCGAGCGTCTGGAGTTCTTGGAAGTGGTTGGGTGGGTGGATGACGTCATCGTTGACCTAGGGTCGAGACTGCAGTTCAAAGTTCACATGAGTTGAGACTGTTTGGTGGAATTTCTTTGTTCGCTGGAATTGGGTGGTGTGTAGTACACTATCACAATCTTGGATGCTTGGATATAAATTGTTCTGGATGGGCAAGAATCGTAGGTAAGTTGATAGAGTTGTCCGTCCACGTGGATAAATTAAATTCGGGTGGATAGTTTTTTTGTTGGTGGATCGGTTGTAAAGTTGCGGGAGTCAGCCATCTTCGGTAAAGGTGATGAAGACACTGTTCTTGGATTTAAAATAAATGTTAATAAGAAGTTATTTGGAGTAATGAATCCTTGAATCCCGGATAGAGGTATGCAAGGTTACATAAAAAGGTTATTTTACTCTCTCTCTCGTTAAAATAAGATTCAATATATATCTAGGTTAGTATGAGAAAAAAAAAATCCCGTTAAAGAGAGTTAATCTACAATTCTAGGATACGAACTAAATATTAGAATCGTTCGCGACAAATCTATGAATATAGGTATAAACGTTAGTACGTTAAAATGAGGAATAAAAGGGAAAATGGCGGTGTGGGGATGACCTTGTTAATAGGATTGAACAATAGATTTTTGTTTTCGTGGAGTCGGGTTGCCTCGGGGGTTTTCTTCGTGAGAAGTGCCCGGTGGAGTGCTAGGTACGGGCGGATTTCCGTCTCCGTTGAAGGCGGTTTCTTCGTGTTCCTCTTCCGGTGGAGGTCGGTGACTAGTCGCACGGGTCTTCTTGCATCGTGAGTACTTCTTGCATCGTGAGTAATTGCGATAACTATAACATAAACAAAGTCCCGTGAGGATAGCGCCTAGACAACCAGCAATAATGGTTATTATTAAAGATGGGTAAGTTATGGGAGATGATTTTGTTGGCTCCCGTAACAGGTGATTTAGGTCGTATTGGACGTTGTTCAAAGAACGGTCTGCTAATCGAATATCGTAGTCCGATGTGAGTTTCGGGAGGTCAGGATCCTTAAGGCGTTTTTGCAGCAACAGGATCTCAGATTTGTTGACGATTTGTTCTAGCTGTGGCACTATTAATTGTTGTGCTATCTCCAATTGTATGGTGGTCTGCATTCGGAACGGCGAAGTAAGGACGAATCCAGGTACATAGCCGGTGCATGCGTTTGGGAGATGGAGTATTCCCGTTTTGTTTAATTTATGAGTAGTGGATGAAAATGGAGATTGTTGATGTCGAGTGGGACATCTAATAGTTAGGGTGAGAGGATTTGGAATAGAATAAATCCATGATCCTAGTTGATCAATCCTCTTAAAAATTGGCGGAAATTGTGGAACGATTTGGCGGGTACAAAGGTCTTTGACCGCGACTTCGTTGCCACTAAATAGTGCATATTCACAACTTTGTTGAGGGAAACGCTGAATAGGTCCGTCTACGGAACAAATAGGAAAGTGATCCATTTTGCAAATTATTAATTCGTAGTGTTGTAATAACATATAGGACTGTCTGTCCATGGATAAGGCGACTATAGGATAATTAGTCTGGATTTGGACGAATGTATTTAGATCAGGTATGTATGTAGGAAATTTGATAATTTCGTACATATCGAAGTATCCACTAGGGGTGATTAATGGAATCTTAGCAAAGATTCTCAACTTGCCAGGTACCGCTACAGCCAGGGTGGTAATCCACTGGTAGTATTTAAATAGCGTGTCAGGTCTTATAGGTTCGACCATAGCGTAACCTTCCGGAAGCTGCAGTTGAATGTCTCGGAGGGTACGTAACATGATTTCTCGTGATACGAAATAGGTGCTTAGTTGACCTTTTTCTAGTATATCAATCGCCTCTCGTAAGGCTACTAGTTGGAGATGGAACTCTTGAATAGAGAATTCGAGTATCCGACTAATTATTTCAAACGCAAGTTCGTAACTATAGCGATTTAATAGCTCTTTAAATGATTCTTGTCGTTTGAATAACACGTAGATTTGGTGTCGATTATTTTTGCTGATATTTAGAGTATCATTCAACAAGGTGGCTTGTGAGCGCAGTAAATGAATAATTCTCTCGTTTTGTTCATTGATGTTAGAGATTTCGACATTTAAGGTCGTAATATCCTCGGAGGTAGCTGTTCCGAAGAGGAATTTTAGAATTTTTCCTCCGCCGTGTATTAAACTTCGGCGTAAAGTGTTTAGGGCTGATAGGTCTCGATATTCCTTATGAAAATCAAGGAATGAGGTTTTCACAAGGAATGACTCTATGTTAAAGTCCTTTCTATATTACTTTTACTTCTACTCTCGAAGTGCGACTAATGTCCTATCAACATGTTATAAATCGTTTACAGGCTTAAGGAGGAGGATGACCGACTAACGGCAGGAGAAATAAGTCGAGGAATTCGACTGCGAGTGGGTCTCGATAGAACCCAAGGTCGATCAGCAACTGACCCTTGACTGCGACGAGCATAGGGTGGAGTGGTCTCCTGTTCTTCTTCCGTTTCCGGTTCGGAAACTTCGCGTTCGGGCTTGCGGTCATCTCTCTCACTTTCGCTCTCGCTATCCGGTTCTGTCTGTTCTTCCGGTAGCGAAGGGAGTATGGAGGACTGAGTGAAGTCATCCTCAGAGTCGGATAGCTTGCCAGGTAGTGGCGTGGCCGTTAATGGGTTTTCTCCCTGTGATACCATAGGTTGATCGACAGTCGTGTTAGTGTCATCTTGCTGTATTCTAGGTCGCTTTCTTTTCCTATGGGCTGCAATTATTCCTCTTGTGCTCCGGGTTTGTTGATTCCTTTTCCTTTCGGCGGGAGTAACTCGTTCATTTCGGAAGATGTCCGAAGAGCTTTCATTTAGGGTAGTGATCTGAGAGAAGTTTTTCTTCCTGTTACTAGTATCTCTTCGCTTCCTTTTCTTCCTGCGCGGCCGTCGGGAAGTGCAGAAATGAACAGTCCTCTGATTGGGTAAAATCACCTGTGCATTAGCAAAATCTAGTGTTAATTGTAGGGCTTCGATGAAGTCTCGTCCCAATATCCCGTCACACGGGTTTGTGATCTCGGCTCGCACGATGGCACATGGCATGGAAAATTTCTTTCCCCGTAGTTTGAACCTGGGGGTTGCTGTTCCAATAGCGGTGGTTGGCTTCCCTAAAGGATTTCCTAATTTTCGTCTAAGTCCAAACTTTACAGATGCTTTTCCCTTCAATTTGTTTGCTAGGTCATTCGATATGATCGTACATTCTGCTCTAGGATTAATTTGCATCTTCACAGGAATATTATTGACATAAACCAATATAACAGGTTTAGGTCTTGAATAGATTGTCGTTAGTCCTATCCTGCCTTTCCATCTCGTGTCGCTTTCCTCTCCTGATGAATCTGTTTGAGGAGGAGAAAAGGTTCTACCTGAATCAGTATAGCGTCGTTTCCGCTCAACTGTAGGATTTCTTCTAGGTCTATTTGGAGGTCGTTGACCTTTGATTCTCTGAACTTGGCCTCTCCAGCGATTTCGATCCTCTGCTGGAGACTGGGATCTGAATCGAACCCTATCTCTATCATTGTTTGGGTCATTACTGTTATTATATCGGTTCCGGTTCCGATTTTGATTAGGTCGATCGAATCGGCGATTAGGGGCGTTCGACCGATTTTCGTTGCGCTTAAGAGGCGGATTATTATAGGAATTGTTATTGTAGGAGTTAGGAGTATAGCCTCCTCGATGATTTCGGCGAGATATAGGATCTCTAGAGCCGAATCGAGGAGAGTTTCGGATTAGTCCGTCCATTTTAGCTTTTAAGTCCTCCATCGCTGACGTTAGTTGCGCTAAATCCTCCTGAGATGAGGTTTTATCGCTTTCCCTTACTGTTCGCATGATTCCTCTTGGATGCGCGGTGAGACTTTCGATTGTTTCCTCACTGATCGCGGCTTTTAGAGCCTCATCGAATGTCTCAGCCTCACGGCTCATTACGCGCTGCCGGATTCTTATGTCTATTCCGTTCAAAAATTGCGCTTTAAGCCTTTCATCTAACTCCTTCCTCTGAACTCGTTCAATAATCGCGGTCTCGGCGGCAGTCGCGCCAGGCTCCGGCGTAATTTCTATCTCCATCGCCAGTGCTTGGAGTCTAGCAGCATAAGTCTGTACGTCCTCGTCCCTTTTCTGCACGCACGCATAAAATTTAGATAATCGAAAGGAAAATGGCTCCCGTTCAAAACGCGCTATCATCAACCGCTTGAATTCGTCGAAGTCCTCCACTTCTTTTATTCTTCGGTCCTTTCGGACGAATTCTCTCGCGATACCCGTAAGTTTTAATTTTGCCACTGCCAGCATCTGGGCCTTGGACCATGCCGCTACCTTAGTAACATCGGCTAACGAATCAAAAAAGTCCGTTACCCGAGGGCCTCCTGCTTCTCCCGAGAATACGGGTAATAGGGGTATTATTCCGCCTAAACCTCCCAATGTAAGGGGATTCGGTGCCGGATTAGGATTTGGGTGGGCTGGCCCAGCCGCATCGCGGGGATCGTCTTCCATTATGTTTATTTCGTTAGTTCTTACAACTAGGTCTGAGATTCTAGTACGACCCTACTCCTATGATTCCTAATTCAACTCAATTCGACCTCTCTCCCGACTGTGGCTGTTTTTCGCCTTATCGATTTTTCGAAAAAGTCGAGACCCCACTCCTGCACACCAATATGTGAAATCGGGGGTGCCTAAAAAGACGCACCCCTTCGATTGTCACCAATGTGTGAGATCTCGGGGAGGTAAGAGGGAGTCGTACCTCTTTTTCCGTGACTCACTTGTCAAGGATGGCTGTTACGTCGACGGCGCGTTACGCGTTACGCGAGTGGAGGAGGAGGAAGGATGGGGTCGACGATAAGGCGAAGCCGACAGTCAAGAAAGACACCATTTTATAACAAAAACAAGATTTAATAAAAGCTAAACGAACTAAAGTACACTTCTACCCTCGTATACAAAAAGGGGCCGGAGAGAGAGAGTTTACAATTATTTTTCATACCTCTTAACAAGTCCGTAATAGACGGAGTTCGTAATGGACGAATATTCTCTCAGAAGTGACGATGATGTTCGGGATGACAGAGAATCAGTTAATGGGACGATGGCGCGTCGAATCTTAGAATTCGTAGACTGGACAATGGCACTTAAAACATAGACACCTTGAAACTTTCGGGTTCGGTCGACGGCGTAGTGCACTTCTTAGTGGAGAGACGATCCGACCCCTTTAGGGGGGAAGGAAGCGTCTTTTATAAGTTTTTGATGGGAAAACTTGTCACGTGAGCGAAAACGAATCGCTATTAGGGCCATAGGTGTTCCCGGGATATTAAATAAACGACTAGTTCGGACGCTAACTATAAACCATCGTGCAAGATGATCTACCTGCTCCGAAGGAATAACGGCTTGTTGACAGTTAGGGGACAATTGTTGCCATTCGAGGGTCAACAATTTCCCGGGTATGGAATGTTG